>NC_069505.1:249762563-249795063 GCF_027579735.1 Bombina bombina
TGTGCTGTGGTAAAGGAACAAGAGGCACTTACTGATCAGTCTCTAGCAAATTCTTTTCTTTTTTTAAGGCAGCGGCTCTTTGTTCTTTGATGAAGTGATGTTCTTGAAGGTTATGGTTTTGCTGACCGGTGAAACAGTGATTATAAAAAAATCTGTCCAGGAGGCAATCACTTTTTTTTTTTTTAAATAAAGGTGAGTTTTATAAAATGCATTTGATTGTGTAACCTCCTTTGTCCTCGACACATTGTAGCCTTCTTTGGCTTAACCCTTTGGTTGCTAGACTTGTCCATATTATCCTTTAACAAGAATAAAATAATCTCATTAGCTTCCTGCTCCCTTGAAGGTTATATTTCCTCTTGAGTCACGACCAATCACATGGTGCAACCCCCCTGTCACTCATTAAATGGACAATATATTCTTTAGAATAAAATTCAAAATCACTCTTAAAGGGATAGGAAACATAAGACACTTTTAAATAAAATTTTATATTCAAATGTGGTTTGTTCTCTTGGTATCCCTTGCTAAAAAAAATACACACATAATCCTACACTAGTGGGAGCTAGCTGGTGATTGGTGCCTGCACACATTTGTTTCTTATGATTGGCTAACTAGATGTGTTCAGGTAGCTGGTGATTGGTGCCTGCACACATTTGTTTCTTATGATTGGCTAACTAGATGTGTTCAGCTAGCTGCTGATTGGTGCCTGCACACATTTGTTTCTTATGATTGGCTAACTAGATGTGTTCAGCTAGATGGTGATTGGTGTGAGGATATCAAGAGAATGAAGCAAATTTAATAATAGAAGTAAATGGAAAAGTTGTTTAAAAATGTTCTGTCCAAATCATGAAATGAAATGTTGGGGTTTCTTGTCCCTTTATTAGGATATATACTGTGACGATAAGGTGACCTTGCAGCCCCAGAATCCAACCAGTTCTCCTGTGAGCAAGATGTTAATCCAATTCTAGTGGTGGTGGTGTATTTAGCTGTTGTGCTAACCTTGGCTCTGGGAAATATGCTACCAATTGACCACACCCGCTCCCAAAAATGTGTGCTATTTGTTTCATATATTGCTCACAACCGAAGGCTATGGCCCCACTGAGAACTTACAGATCCCACTAGACAACCAGTGATTGATTTCTAATAACATAATAAAACATTTAAAAAGCATAGGAGTGGAAATGTATTGTGTCGTAGATCCCCTCCCCTCAAAATGTGGCCCTATTTACAGGATTAGGCCTAGTTTCCATTGAGGTGGTAAATTGTAGAAAATGGTGATAAAAACATTTATGTCCAATATTTAAAGGGATAGTCTTGTGTATCTTCTTGAAGTCTTCTAAAGCAAACTGGTATCTGTACAAACTAGTAGGGCTGCAACAATGGCACAAGGTCTAAACAATTAGAGAGATACTAAAGTCAATATTAAACTTTCCTGATTAGGACAGAGCATAAAATAAAAAATAAGAAAAAACATTCAGCTAGATTATGCGCGATATGGTGCTTTTAACAAGCGCTGTTTTGCTCGTGCATGCTTTTCCTATAGACATTAATGGGGAGAGCGGGTCACAAAAAAACCTAACACCTGCGATGGCGGCATAAAAAGCTCCGTAACGCAGCCCCATTGATGTCTATGGGGGAAAAAAACCTAACACCCTAACATAAACCCCACGTCTAAACACCCCTAATCTGCCCCCACCGACATCGCCGGCACCTAAATAATGTTATTAACCCCTAATCTGCCGCCCCCGATTTTGCCGCCACCTAAATAAAACTATTAACCCCTAATCTGCTGCTCCCAATATCGCCATCACTATACTAAAATTATTAACCCCTATTTCCCTGCACCCCAACATCGTCCACACTATAATAAATCTATTAACCCCTATTCTGCTGCTCCCCGACATCGCCGCAACTAAAAAAAGATATTAACCCCTAAACCTCTGGCCTCCCACATCACTACCACTAAATAACTCTATTAACCCCTAAACAGCCAGCCCCCCACATCGCAGAAATCTAAATTAAACTATTAACCACTACACCTACTCCTAAACCTAACCCTAACACCCCCTAAGTTTAAAATAATTACAATAGAGCTAAATTAAAGTTAAAATTATTAACTAAATAAATAAAACTGTGAAATAAAACCCAAGCTAGTTACAATATAACTAATAGTTATATTGTAGCTAGCTTAGGTTTTATTTTTATTTCACAGGTAAGTTTGTATTTATTTTAACTAGATAGACTAGTTAGTAAATAATTATTAACTATTTACTAACTACCTAGATAAAATAAATACAAACTTACCTGTGAAATAAAACCTAAGCTACCTTACACTAAAACCTAAAATTACAAAAAATAAAAAAACACTAAAATCACAAAAAATAAAAATTCGAATGATTCTAATTGAGAGCTGCTTAAATCCTATTGGCTGATTTGAACATTTGAAATTTTTCAGCCAATAGGAATGCAAAGGACGCCATCTTGAATCACTTATCATGCATTGAAGATTCAGTGTACGGTGGCGACTGTATGAAGAGGATGCTCTGCGCCGGATGTCTTCAGGATGAACCCGCTCCACTCCGCCGGGATCAAGATAGAAGATCCCGCCTGGATGAAGATAGAAGAGGCCGTCTGGATGAAGACTTCTCTCCGCCTGGATGAGAACTTTGCAGCCTGGATGAAGATAGAAGAGGACGCCTGGATGAAGACTTCTCATTGCCTAAATGAAGCTCGTTCAAGCGGGACTTCAAAAACTGTAAGTGGATCTTCAAGGGTTAGTGATTTTTTTTAAGGATTTTTTGGGTGGATTTATTTTTAGTTTTGGGTTTGGGCTTGTAAAAGAGCTAAATGCCCATTTCAGGGCAATGGGTAGCTTAGTTTTTTTTAGAGTTAGGTTTTTTATTTTGGGGCGTTGGTTGGGTGGTGGGTTTTACTGTTGGGGGGGTCTTTGTATTTTTTTTTACAGGTAAAAGAGCTGTTTAACTTAGGGCAATGACCCACGAAAGGCCCTTTTAAGGGCTATTGGTAGTTTATTGTAGGCTAGGTTTTTTTATTTTGGGTGTGATTTTTTATTTTGATAGGACTATTAGATTAGGTGTGATTCTTTTTATTTTGGATAATTTCATTTGTTATTTTTCGTAATTTAGTGTTTGTTATTTTTTGCAATTTAGTCTTTCTTATGTTTTGTAATTAGATACTTTGTAATTTTTATAGTAGTGTTAGGATTTTTTAATGTGTAGTTTAGTTTTATTTAATTGGTAGTTAGTTTAATAATAGTTTAATAGTTATATTAGTTTAATTGTTAGTTTAAACTTTTTTTTTTTAATTTGACAGGTAAGTTTTAATTTAATTTAAGATAGGGAAATTTTAATTTTAATCTAAAGTTAGGGGGGCATTAGGGTTAGGGGTTACTAGTTTAATTTAGTTTATTGCAATGTGGGAGCTTTCAGTTTAGGGGTTAATAGTTTACTTTAGTATATTTCGTTGTGGGTGGCTTGTGGTTTAGGGGTTAATAGGTTTATTATAGTGGAGGCGGTGTAGGGCTTAATAACTTTAGTATAGTGGGGGCGATGTGGGCGGACGGCAGATTAGGGGTTAATTATATTTAAACAATGTTTGCGATGCGGGAGGGCGGCGGTTTAGGCGTTAATATGTTTATTATAGTGGTGACTTGTCGGGGAGCGGCGGAATAGGGGTTAATATATTTTTTTTAGTGGCGGCAATGTCGGGAGTGGCTGATTAGGGATTAATAACTTTAAAGGGACAGTCTAGTCCAAAATAAACTTTCATGATTCAGATAGGGCATGTAATTTTAAACAATTTTCCAATTTACTTTTATCACCAATTTTGCTTTGTTCTCTTGGTATTCTTAGTTGAAAGCTTAACCTAGGAGGTTCATATGCTAATTTCTTAGACCTTGAAGGCCGTCTCTTAAGAATGCATTTTAACAGATTTTTAACCACTAGAGGGTGTTAGTTCATGAATTTCATATAGATAACACTATGCTCATGCACGTGAAGTTACCTGGGAGCTATCACTGATTGGCTAAACTGCAAGTCTGTCAAAAGAACTGAAAAAAAGGGGCAGTTTGCAGAGACTCAGATACAAGATAATCACAGAGGTAAAAAATATATAAATATAACTGTGTTGGTTATGCAAAACTGGGGAATGGGTAAAAAAGGGATTATCTATCTTTTAAAACAATAACAATTCTGGTGTAGACTGTCCCTTTAATATAGTGTTTGTGATGCGGGATGGCCTTGGTTTAGAGGTTAATAGGTAGTTTATGGGTGTTTAGTGTACTTTGTAGCAGTTTAGTTATGAGTTTTATGTAACAGTTTCGTTGCGTAAAACTCATAACTACTGCTTTTTGATGGCGGTACGGATCTTGTCATTTTAGGCTCCAACGCAGGTTTTTTAGCCTCACTGCAAAACTTGTAATGGCAGTGCTATAGAAGTCCCATGAGAAAACGTAATTTTTACAAGTGCAGTACTGACGTTGCGGTACAGGCTAAAAGGCTTGCGGTAGAGCTATACCGACAAGACTTGTAATGGCTGCAGTGCTGTTTTAACGCTGAAAATGCCATATTTTCAGTGTTAAAAGACGAACGCACAACTTGTAATCTAGCTGATTGTTATTTACTTCCCTTATCAAATTGCGCACATTCAATAGGGACCAACCTACTGAGCATGTCCAAGAGTTTACAGAGTGTATGTATATAAGTCTGTGATTGGCTTATTGCTGTCACAAGATACAGGGGATGGGGAAATGGAATTATATTTTGAAATTTGTTAGAAAAAAATCTACTGTAGTCAATGGTTCTTTAAACTTACAAAGAAAGACTCAATTACCTAAATATGTGTAGCTTAGAGGAGAGAAATGATAAAAACGTTAAAATATATTATTGGACTTCACAAAGCTGAGGCTATTTTTTTTACAAAAAGAGCTGCACCAGAACAACTGGTCATGATCTCAATGGCAGTAAGTTCAGGAGTAATGTGCGTAAAAGGGTAGTTGATTCATGGAATAAGAGGTTGGGGGACTTAAAGAAAGCCTGGGCTAGGCATAAGATTATTTTACAGACTAATTAATATGGATATGAAACCCAAAAAAATGATATTGTAATTCAGACAGAGCAAGCGATTTTTAACAATTTTCTAATTTATTTCTATTATCATTTTTTCTTCGTTCTCTTGGTATATTTTGTTAAAAAGCAGGGGTGTATGCTTGGGATTCGGCCCATGTCTGGAGCAATCTCCCATTTGCAAGAGCACTAGATGGCAGCACAATAGAAGTAAAATGGAAACAATTTTTTAAATTGTATGTTTTGTCTGAATCACAAAAGAAAAAAATTGGGGGTTTTATATTCCTTTAATTTAACACTTTATAGGAAAGATGGGCAGACTTTTATGTTTTTCACTTTTCAGTTTGACCCTATAACTTCTACTTTGCATTTGTTTTCAAACTTCTAGTTAAACAATATTTTGTAAATTAGGCATACTGAAGTCATAAATTAACTCCATAATGACCAGCGACGTACGCTTTTAATAGTGCGGTCTCGCCACCAGCGCTATTTTAGTAAGCCTTCCGGAGGGAGGGTCTAATAGCGCATCTTTCCACTCATGGCAAGACCCACACTATTATAGCCACACACTCCCTTAATGACCAGCGACGTACGCTTCTAATAGTCTCGCCACCAGTGTTATTTTAGTAAGCTTTCCGGAGGGAGGAAGGGTCTAATACCGCATCTTTCCGCTCACGGCAAGACCCACAATATTATAGCCACACACTCCCTTAATGACCAGCGACGTACGCTTCTAATAGTCTCGCCACCAGCGCTATTTTAGTAAGCTTTCCGGAGGGAGGGTCTAATACCGCATCTTTCCGCTCACGGCAAGACCCGCACTATTATAGCCACACACTCCCTTAATGACCAGTGACGTACGCTTCTAATAGTCTCGCCACCAGCGCTATTTTAGTAAGCTTTCCGGAGGGAGGAAGGGTCTAATACCGCATCTTTCCGCTCACGGCAAGACCCACAATATTATAGCCACACACTCCCTTAATGACCAGCGACGTACACTTCTAATAGTCTCGCCACCAGCGCTATTTTAGTAAGCTTTCCGGAGGGAGGGTCTAATACCGCATCTTTCCGCTCACGGCAAGACCCGCACTATTATAGCCACACACTCCCTTAATGACCAGTGACGTACGCTTCTAATAGTCTCGCCACCAGCGCTATTTTAGTAAGCTTTCCGGAGGGAGGGAGGGTCTAATACCGCATCTTTCCGCTCACGGCAAGACCTGCACTATTATAGCCACACACTCTCTTAATGACCAGCGATGTACAGGGTATATTGCGGTTGTTAAGGGGTTAAACTTTTATGATTTAGAAAATACAATTTAAAAAAAATAGTTGTTCCTTTTCAATTTACTTTTGTTATCAAATCTACATATTTTTCATGAGAGCATACTGAGGTAGGCTTGGTAGGTAACAAGTAGCATGAAGTACAAAAGCAATACTGCAGTATCAATATCAACTCTAAACAGCGGTTACTTCAGATTCTATTTGATAGAATGATTTTATGTAAATACTGTTCTTTCATATACAGGATACAATATATCCTAGTACACGGTAGCACAATGTTTGGATATCGGGGGTTTATCATTATTTATTTAAATCCAGAAAAAATAAAATAAAACAATCGGTACCTAAGCATGCGCATTCTCACCAGGAAACGTAAAGAGAAATAGAACGCCAAATTTTTCTTTTATGATTCCGATAGAACATACAATCTTAAACAACTTTCCATTTTACTTATATTATCACATTTTCTTGTTTTTTGTTATCCTTTGTTAAAAAGCAGGAAGGTAAGTTCAGGAGCGTGCACGTGTCTGCAGCACTATATGGCAGCAGTTTCACTACAATGTTATACATTAACAGAGGGCAGCACTATTTCCTGTCAGGTAGAGCTTCAGGTACGTGCACGCTACCTATCTAGATACCTCATTAACAAAGAACAACATGAGAACAAAGATAATTTAATCATATAAGTAGATTGGAAACTTTTTAAAATTGTATTTTCTATTTGAATTATGAAAGGAACATTTTGGGTTTAATGTTTTTTAGAAGAGCTGGTGACTTTATTTATGATGTTGCCAGTTCCTATGCGCATGCGCACCAGCTGACAAATGAGAGAGCACATATTTAGGTGAGGGTGTGACCAGAATGTTTTTCTACTTAGCTGTATCTTTGACAAATAGAAATAGGTTGTTTTATGCTACACACGGTATATTAGAAAGTAAAATACCGGCTAATGATGTTTATGCTCATTATATAACGTCACTAAAATGAGACTTTGCCATCTAAAGTACATTTTGGTGACTCAGCACAGGCAACAACAATGAAAAGGAAAAAAACTTTGCAATTTACCTCTCCTGTTAAATATAATCTGTCTTCTTGGTACTTTGGAGTGTAAGTTTCTTAAGCAAACATTGCTGCCATTAAGTACTATACACGTGTGCACTCGAGTCTACCTCAGTATGATCTCCTGCAAAAGAGTTAACTCTTATCAAAGGTGGACAACGAGTTTATTTCATAACAGAAACATTTTTTTTTTTTTTAAATGATACACACTATCTGAATCATCATAACTGTGGCTTATGGGTCCCTTTAAGGTACCTCCTCATGTGCACACGTAGGTAGCAAAGCAGCGCACCTGACCTCTCTGCCAGCACTGAAAGATGAGTAACTTTTATATCATTTAGAGACAGAAATATGTGTCACCCAGTTGTTCTGCATAACTATAATATTCACAAATAGTGTCATGAAATCTCCATTTGGATATTAATATCAGTAATGAAATCTTCAGAGGAGAATATTGAAATGTATCTGGTGTGTTCTCGGGCTATAATGTCAGTATTTGTTTTCTCATCTTTAGTTGGTTCTAACACATAAAAAATCTATTACTTTGCCGTCATTTATTGCTGAGCACACACTTGAAACCTCAAGAAACATTATTTTATTGGTTTATGACATACAGTGAACATTTGTTCCGCTCCAAGCACAGCTCTGAACTGTCTCTTAAAATGATTGGATCCCTATCTTACGCACATCGTTTATACACAGTAGGAACAATACTTAAATCTGTAAGGACACATCTGTCTGTGTTAAAGGGATATGATTATCAAAATTGTTCTCTGCTCCATCTAAAAGACAATATTTCATAATGTATTACTGTGATTTTATTTTTTAATGTAGATTCCTATGCTGACATTTTTTCTGTGCAAGTTGCCCCTGTATTTAGTGATCTGTAGAGTGTCAGGACATAATTGTGCACTTCCTGTCAGTGTCACTTTAAATTTAAACATATTTTACTTAACCATTTTATGAAAGAAAATAAAATATACAAGTTAAGCTGTTGCTCTCTCACATACATAATAGTAATTTATTTTTAGTTATATATCCTTTTATGATAAAAGCTAATGATGTTAACTGTAGAATTTCACATAAATATTTACTGTGCGTATATTTTTAAAGGGATATACAAATTAGTAAATTATGCTGGGGCTGTACAATATAAATGTGTTTAAAAAATATATATATTTCTTAAAGGTCCATAAAAATCAGGGCTGGTCTAAAAAAATCAAACCGGCCCTAGAAATTTTTGAAGACCAGCCTATCCCCCACTCCCCCTTACTTTGCCTGCCAAGTTCTCTGTTCTAACAGGCCACTGGTCTGCCCCCTCAGGCCCTCACACCCATGGCAGGAGCGGAGTGGTCTTCAATAGAAGCACAATGCATGCGCACAGGGCTCAGTCCGTTACCTTCCTGTAGGCGCCCTCTCTTTATCTCTGCCCAACGGTGTGTTTTTAAAATATCTGTTATTTTAATGTAATGCTAACTAAATATAATTCTATGGTAATAACCACTAAAACATTACAACTAAGTTAAGTGAAATAAATACTGAAAGGGTCTTCATTGAACCCAAATAATTTATTAGGAGCCAATACATGTGTTGGGATTATGAATATTTACAGATATATATATATATATATATATATATATATATACACACATACATACACATATTTTACAACAGAACAGTCCAATTAATACCACTCTAGCTAAAATAACCCCAATTTGTGCAACTCGGTTAACTACATGTAAGAATCAAACAGAATTTATCCCAGGAAAAAAAGGTAGAATACTTGGGGGCCGATTTACTACCTTCAGGCTCGCCGGAAACAGGGGGAAGAGAAGAGAGAGAAACTAATTTTGTTTTCAAATTTTTTGCACAATGCCATTCAAAGGCTATAGGGAGTAGCCTTAGAGTAGGTCAAAAGCCTTGTCTAGAATATAAAGGTGTATCTGTGGAGGAAAGGGATTTCTTACATGAAAAAGGCATAGTGTTTTAATTTTAGGCATAAAATATCTAAGCCACAAATGGATGTGGCTCTGCAGGGAAAACACCCGGTATCCCGGTGGACCAATCTGGCACTGTAAAAATGACATGCTCTAATTTGTTAGAACATGTAATGTTAAGAGTATTGACCCTACACTACTGTGTGTTTAAGCTCTGCAAATATGTTAAACACAGTGGAAGCACAGCAAAATGAAACCGGGAACACAACCCAGCTACAAACGCTTGTACACCTTCTGAGACCACTAGTCCATCTCAGCACTAAATACACCAGGATGTTACCTTCATTCTACCCACTGTCTACCTCTGCTGCTGGTTGTCCAGCCCTGCCCCTGGGCCACCCTTATACTGAAAAAGAAAATGTTGGAGAGACTAAAGATCAATTGTTCACTGTGTTACTTGACCCCAACAAAGCAATAACTACTTTGCTGCAGGAACATATTCTTTTGCTAGCTTTTTATATATGGGAGTGAGCTGATATTTCATGTATAAGGATATGTTTCTGTTCCCTACTTACTCATTGTATGAGAGAGCCTGACTGATGTAGTTCAGATATGAAATGTTTTGCTTTGATGCTTGTAGATATGTAGGTGCACTCTGGGTGGCTTCTGTTACATGACGTAAAGGGACACTAAACCCAAATTTTTTCTTTCATGATTCAGATAGAGCAGCAATTTTAAGCAACTTTCTAATTTACTCCTATTATCAATTTTTCTTCGTTCTCTTGGTATCCTTATTTGAAAAAGAAGGCATCTAAGCTAAGGAGCCAGACAATTTTTGGTTCAGACACTGGAAAGCACATGTTTATTGGTGCTGTCCAATCAGCAAGGACAGCCCATGTTGTGAATCAAAAAGGGGCCTGCTTCTAAACTTACTTTCTTGCTTTTCAAATAAAGATAGCAAGAGAACGAAGAAAAATTGATAATAGGAGTAAATTAGAGAATTGCTTAAAATTGCATGCTCTATCTGAATCATGAAAGAAAAAAATTTGGGTTCAGTGTCCCTTTAAGTAGGGAAATTAATCCAGGTTCTACAGGTTTGTTTTTTTTAAGTAGTGAGGGGAAAATATTGGTTTATTTAAAGAAATGTGAAACAAACTGTTTCATTGTTGTAATAAAGAAAAAACACTAAGCAGTGGCTAATACTTAAAATGAAGGTTAACTTTGATCAGCTCTAATGAAATTTTGTGTTTATCTCAAAAAATAAATAGCAGTTTCATTCATCAATACTTTTACTTCTAAATCGTTCCTTAGATATATCAATTCTTTGTTTGTAATTTCGCTATCAGTAAATCAACCCCGTTTTTTTTTGTTTTGTTAAGTATGATCACGTTTTTTTGCTAGCCAATTGACTTTCTGGCCGTTAGGCGGCCGTCAATTGACGTCAGCAGTTACTGTGACAATATGCGCATGCGCCAGTGTTCTCTGTTTACATCGGGAAAGCAAGCGTGGCCCCGTTTCGCGCATGCGCACTGAAAATATTATTTAAGCACTGCTCGGTAACTGCAGTTCCACGACAAGCTGCAACACTATACAATCGGCTTATTTAATGGCATTAAATGATTTACCCCACACTAGATCTTGTTACTTAATTTGTGCCAGAAACGTCACACTATATTGCGGACGAATGACGCATGTGCTGAAATCGGCAATTAACTTGTTTAACGCATGCGCATTGATGCGAGTCGGAGAATGCTGCGCATGCGCAGTTTTGAATAGTAACCGTGCACGAGCCTGCTAGACACGTATAGAGCGGGTGGGACCGCTCTATACGTCACTGGATCAAAAACCAGGAAACAACTAATGGGAGGAGAATAGAAGGGAACGTAAGCAAAATAGACTGTATAAAATAATAAAAATAAAAAGGGATTGCAAAAAATTAATATAGCGACTAGATATTTAATATGCATAGAAGTTTAATAATGAAATTTGAAAGCTATAACTTAACCTTCACTTTAAAGTAAAGGTAAACTTTAGCGGTATTGAAAGCCACTAATCATTCTTATATGCAATAACAATGTAGTCACTAAGTTTATTTTTCTTTTCATGCTATACTTTGGATGTAATCTAATCTTTATTTTTCGTACTGTTTCCTTGCCGACTCCTCCCCCATACCACTTCCGTGTTTCTCTGTTTCATGTCAGAGAGCTGTCCCACCCCCTCTCTACGTCGGCTGAAAGCGTGTTCACGAACGAAAGTTCGTCTACGCATGCGCAACTTTCCAACAATACAATTAAAGACAGAAATCAAAATTATTCGTTTTACACTCTGTCAATGGAACGAAATATATAGGATTCCACACACACTTGTAGCGCGATCAGTGCGATGTATATTCTGATGTTATCACCTGAATTGTAAGACAGGTCGCTCAGAGCATGCGTGATTCACGAATGAGCACAGGGTGAAACTAAGCTGAATCAAGTATAATGCATGCGCTCAGGAATATAGTGACGTAGAAATGGATGGGCTGAACCCCCGGGAGAAAAAGCTAATTGGAGGATAATATAGATGTAGACTGTTAATAAAGTAGTCCAACATGGCGGGCGGAGGAAAGATTAGTGTCGGCAAGTACTTGTAAGGTACTAATATAAATAAATACGGCAAATAGTACAAAAACGATGCGGAGGAAAGATTAGTGTCGGCAAGTACTTGTAAGGTACTAATATAAATAAATACGGCAAATAGTGCAAAAACGATGAATGAAACTTGTGCTTATTTTTTTATTGTCTGTAAGATAGCGTTAACTAGTGTGCTTCACTTTACCTTACCTTTACTATAAATCATTGCAATATGTATTATTCATAATTTTAAAATAATTTTACCTTTAATTTTAAACTTAATTTGATTGAATGGCTTCCTGTCACAGCCCTAGAAAAAGGCTGGGGTTTCTGCAGTAAGGCTTATCTAGCTTGATGTCATAAAACGTCTAGAGTAACATGAGCTGGTTTACTATTAGGCAAATACTATATAATCAGGGAGTCAGATTTGTCCCTGCTAAGACGAGGCAGAATGCATCCCAACCGGTCAGCTCTCTTATAACCCTGAGGGCAGTGGCTACACTGAGAACGTCTAAGTGCTCATTTTGCATGAAAACAAGTAAGTTATTAGCTGTTTTTATGCAATCTGTTTATTTTTATATTTCTTTTGATTTAACATTATTTTTTCTTAATGAGCAATGTTTAATAACCCTTTAAAGGGAGCAAAGGAGTCACACACAACCTGTCAATCTCACTAGATACTAGACTGGTTGTTGGTGTAAATAATCAGATTTTACTGAGCATTATATTATTATTGCTCCTCCACCCTATAAAGAGTATAAGTGAACCTCCTTAATGAGATAAACAGTTCATAAGAAAAACAACTGTTAAAACAATCCCTGAGTTGCCTTATAATACTGACAAGACACTTTATACATTCTCACCAGTCCCAGCAGCTTTAAAGAATCAAGCCCAGTGTCTCTACCTTCTTTAATTCTTCCCCTCTCTACTTTCTTCTCTCTTTTCTGTCTCTCTTTGTTCCCCACTTACCTTTCAACCTCTCTCTCTTTTCTCTCAAAACTTCCTCTATAATCTCTCCATTCTCTCTTCTGACTCTTACTCCCTTTCACCCCTTTCTCATTTTCTTTCTCTTTTTCTCCACTCTTGACTCAACCCTCCCCCTCTTTCATTTTCCACTCTATTTCTTTCTATTTTTCTTGTTCTCTCTCCTCTTTGTCTTTCTCTGCTTCTATTCCTCCTATCTCCCTTCTCTATCGACTCTGTCTTCTCTCTCTTTTCTAGTCACTCTCTGTCTTCTCTCTCTTTTCTAGTCACTCTCTGTCTTCTCTCTCTTTTCTAGTCACTCTCTGTCTTCTCTCTCTTTTCTAGTCACTCTCTGTCTTCTCTCTCTTTTCTAGTCACTCTCTGTCTTCTCTCTTTTCTAGTCACTCTCTGTCTTCTCTCTCTTTTCTAGTCACTCCCTGTCTTCTCTCTCTTTTCTAGTCACTCTCTGTCTTCTCTCTCTTTTCTAGTCACTCTCTGTCTTCTCTCTCTTTTCTAGTCACTCTCTGTCTTCTCTCTCTTTTCTAGTCACTCTCTGTCTTCTCTATCTTTTCTAGTCACTCTCTGTCTTCTCTATCTTTTCTAGTCACTCTCTGTCTTCTCTCTCTTTTCTAGTCACTCTCTGTCTTCTCTCTCTTTTCTAGTCACTCTCTGTCTTCTCTCTCTTTTCTAGTCACTCTCTGTCTTCTCTCTCTTTTCTAGTCACTCTCTGTCTTCTTTCTCTTTTCTAGTCACTCTCTGTCTTCTCTCTCTTTTCTAGTCACTCTCTGTCTTCTCTCTCTTTTCTAGTCACTCTCTGTCTTCTCTCTCTTTCCTAGTGACTCTCTGTCTTCTCTCTCTTTTCTAGTCACTCTCTGTCTTCTCTCTCTTTTCTAGTCACTCTCTGTCTTCTCTCTCTTTTCTAGTCACTCTCTGTCTTCTCTCTCTTTTCTAGTCACTCTCTGTCTTCTATCTCTTTTCTAGTCACTCTCTGTCTTCTCTTTCTTTTCTAGTCACTCTCTGTCTTCTCTCTCTTTTCTAGTCACTCTCTGTCTTCTCTCTCTTTTCTAGTCACCCTCTGTCTTCTCTCTCTTTTCTAGTCACTCTCTGTCTTCTCTATCTTTTCTAGTCACTCTCTGTCTTCTCTCTCTTTTCTAGTCACTCTCTGTCTTCTCTCTCTTTTCTAGTCACTCTCTGTCTTCTCTCTCTTTTCTAGTCACTCTCTGTCTTCTCTCTCTTTTCTAGTGACTCTCTGTCTTCTCTCTCTTTTCTAGTCACTCTCTGTCTTCTCTCTCTTTTCTAGTCACTCTCTGTCTTCTCTCTCTTTTCTAGTCACTCTCTGTCTTCTCTCTCTTTTCTAGTCACTCTCTGTCTTCTATCTCTTTTCTAGTCACTCTCTGTCTTCTCTTTCTTTTCTAGTCACTCTCTGTCTTCTCTCTCTTTTCTAGTCACTCTCTGTCTTCTCTCTCTTTTCTAGTCACCCTCTGTCTTCTCTCTCTTTTCTAGTCACTCTCTGTCTTCTCTATCTTTTCTAGTCACTCTCTGTCTTCTCTCTCTTTTCTAGTCACTCTCTGTCTTCTCTCTCTTTTCTAGTCACTCTCTGTCTTCTCTCTCTTTTCTAGTCACTCTCTGTCTTCTCTATCGTTTCTAGTCACTCTCTGTCTTCTCTATCTTTTCTAGTCACTCTCTGTCTTCTCTATCTTTTCTAGTCACTCTCTGTCTTCTCTCTCTTTTCTAGTCACTCTCTGTCTTCTCTCTCTTTTCTAGTCACTCTCTGTCTTCTCTCTCTTTTCTAGTCACTCTCTGTCTTCTCTATCTTTTCTAGTCACTCTCTGTCTTCTCTATCTTTTCTAGTCACTCTCTGTCTTCTCTCTCTTTTCTAGTCACTCTCTGTCTTCTCTATCTTTTCTAGTCACTCTCTGTCTTCTCTATCTTTTCTAGTCACTCTCTGTCTTCTCTCTCTTTTCTAGTCACTCTCTGTCTTCTCTCTCTTTTCTAGTCACTCTCTGTCTTCTCTCTCTTTTCTAGTCACTCTCTGTCTTCTCTCTCTTTTCTAGTCACTCTCTGTCTTCTCTCTCTTTTCTAGTCACTCTCTGTCTTCTCTCTCTTTTCTAGTCACTCTCTGTCTTCTCTCTCTTTTCTAGTCACTCTCTGTCTTCTCTCTCTTTTCTAGTCACTCTCTGTCTTCTCTCTCTTTTCTAGTCACTCTCTGTCTTCTCTCTCTTTTCTAGTCACTCTCTGTCTTCTCTCTCTTTTCTAGTCACTCTCTGTCTTCTCTCTCTTTTCTAGTCACTCTCTGTCTTCTCTATCTTTTCTAGTCACTCTCTGTCTTCTCTCTCTTTTCTAGTCACTCTCTGTCTTCTCTCTCTTTTCTAGTCACTCTCTGTCTTCTCTCTCTTTTCTAGTCACTCTCTGTCTTCTCTCTCTTTTCTAGTCACTCTCTGTCTTCTCTCTCTTTTCTAGTCACTCTCTGTCTTCTCTCTCTTTTCTAGTCACTCTCTGTCTTCTCTCTCTTTTCTAGTCACTCTCTGTCTTCTCTCTCTTTTCTAGTCACTCTCTGTCTTCTCTCTCTTTTCTAGTCACTCTCTGTCTTCTCTCTCTTTTCTAGTCACTCTCTGTCTTCTCTCTCTTTTCTAGTCACTCTCTGTCTTCTCTCTCTTTTCTAGTCACTCTCTGTCTTCTCTCTCTTTTCTAGTCACTCTCTGTCTTCTCTCTCTTTTCTAGTCACTCTCTGTCTTCTCTCTCTTTTCTAGTCACTCTCTGTCTTCTCTCTCTTTTCTAGTCACTCTCTGTCTTCTCTCTCTTTTCTAGTCACTCTCTGTCTTCTCTATCTTTTCTAGTCACTCTCTGTCTTCTCTCTCTTTTCTAGTCACTCTCTGTCTTCTCTCTCTTTTCTAGTCACTCTCTGTCTTCTCTCTCTTTTCTAGTCACTCTCTGTCTTCTCTATCTTTTCTAGTCACTCTCTGTCTTCTCTATCTTTTCTAGTCACTCTCTGTCTTCTCTATCTTTTCTAGTCACTCTCTGTCTTCTCTCTCTTTTCTAGTCACTCTCTGTCTTCTCTCTCTTTTCTAGTCACTCTCTGTCTTCTCTCTCTTTTCTAGTCACTCTCTGTCTTCTCTCTCTTTTCTAGTCACTCTCTGTCTTCTCTATCTTTTCTAGTCACTCTCTGTCTTCTCTATCTTTTCTAGTCACTCTCTGTCTTCTCTCTCTTTTCTAGTCACTCTCTGTCTTCTCTATCTTTTCTAGTCACTCTCTGTCTTCTCTCTCTTTTCTAGTCACTCTCTGTCTTCTCTATCTTTTCTAGTCACTCTCTGTCTTCTCTATCTTTTCTAGTCACTCTCTGTCTTCTCTCTCTTTTCTAGTCACTCTCTGTCTTCTCTCTCTTTTCTAGTCACTCTCTGTCTTCTCTCTCTTTTCTAGTCACTCTCTGCCTTCTCTCTCTTTTCTAGTCACTCTCTGTCTTCTCTCTCTTTTTTAGTCACTCTCTGTCTTCTCTATCTTTTCTAGTCACTCTCTGTCTTCTCTCTCTTTTCTAGTCACTCTCTGTCTTCTCTCTCTTTTCTAGTCACTCTCTGTCTTCTCTCTCTTTTCTAGTCACTCTCTGTCTTCTCTCTCTTTTCTAGTCACTCTCTGTCTTCTCTCTCTTTTCTAGTCACTCTCTGTCTTCTCTATCTTTTCTAGTCACTCTCTGTCTTCTCTATCTTTTCTAGTCACTCTCTGTCTTCTCTCTCTTTTCTAGTCACTCTCTGTCTTCTCTCTCTTTTCTAGTCACTCTCTGTCTTCTCTCTCTTTTCTAGTCACTCTCTGTCTTCTCTCTCTTTTCTAGTCACTCTCTGTCTTCTCTCTCTTTTCTAGTCACTCTCTGTCTTCTCTCTCTTTTCTAGTCACTCTCTGTCTTCTCTCTCTTTTCTAGTCACTCTCTGTCTTCTCTCTCTTTTCTAGTCACTCTCTGTCTTCTCTCTCTTTTCTAGTCACTCTCTGTCTTCTCTCTCTTTTCTAGTCACTCTCTGTCTTCTCTCTCTTTTCTAGTCACTCTCTGTCTTCTCTCTCTTTTCTAGTCACTCTCTGTCTTCTCTCTCTTTTCTAGTCACTCTCTGTCTTCTCTCTCTTTTCTAGTCACTCTCTGTCTTCTCTATCTTTTCTAGTCACTCTCTGTCTTCTCTCTCTTTTCTAGTCACTCTCTGTCTTCTCTCTCTTTTTTAGTCACTCTCTGTCTTCTCTATCTTTTCTAGTCACTCTCTGTCTTCTCTCTCTTTTCTAGTCACTCTCTGTCTTCTCTCTCTTTTCTAGTCACTCTCTGTCTTCTCTCTCTTTTCTAGTCACTCTCTGTCTTCTCTATCTTTTCTAGTCACTCTCTGTCTTCTCTCTCTTTTCTAGTCACTCTCTGTCTTCTCTCTCTTTTCTAGTCACTCTCTGTCTTCTCTCTCTTTTCTAGTCACTCTCTGTCTTCTCTCTCTTTTCTAGTCACTCTCTGTCTTTTCTCTCTTTTCTAGTCACTCTCTGTCTTCTCTCTCTTTTCTAGTCACTCTCTGTCTTCTCTATCTTTTCTAGTCACTCTCTGTCTTCTCTCTCTTTTCTAGTCACTCTCTGTCTTCTCTATCTTTTCTAGTCACTCTCTGTCTTCTCTCTCTTTTCTAGTCACTCTCTGTCTTCTCTCTCTTTTCTAGTCACTCTCTGTCTTCTCTCTCTTTTCTAGTCACTCTCTGTCTTCTCTCTCTTTTCTAGTCACTCTCTGTCTTCTCTCTCTTTTCTAGTCACTCTCTGTCTTCTCTCTCTTTTCTAGTCACTCTCTGTCTTCTCTCTCTTTTCTAGTCACTCTCTGTCTTCTCTCTCTTTTCTAGTCACTCTCTGTCTTCTCTCTCTTTTCTAGTCACTCTCTGTCTTCTCTCTCTTTTCTAGTCACTCTCTGTCTTCTCTATCTTTTCTAGTCACTCTCTGTCTTCTCTCTCTTTTCTAGTCACTCTCTGTCTTCTCTATCTTTTCTAGTCACTCTCTGTCTTCTCTCTCTTTTCTAGTCACTCTCTGTCTTCTCTCTCTTTTCTAGTCACTCTCTGTCTTCTCTCTCTTTTCTAGTCACTCTCTGTCTTCTCTCTCTTTTCTAGTCACTCTCTGTCTTCTCTATCTTTTCTAGTCACTCTCTGTCTTCTCTATCTTTTCTAGTCACTCTCTGTCTTCTCTCTCTTTTCTAGTCACTCAATGTCTTCTCTCTCTTTTCTAGTCACTCTCTGTCTTCTCTCTCTTTTCTAGTCACTCTCTGTCTTCTCTCTCTTTTCTAGTCACTCTCTGTCTTCTCTATCTTTTCTAGTCACTCTCTGTCTTCTCTATCTTTTCTAGTCACTCTCTGTCTTCTCTCTCTTTTCTAGTCACTCAATGTCTTCTCTCTCTTTTCTAGTCACTCTCTGTCTTCTCTCTCTTTTCTAGTCACTCTCTGTCTTCTCTCTCTTTTCTAGTCACTCTCTGTCTTCTCTATCTTTTCTAGTCACTCTCTGTCTTCTCTCTCTTTCTAGTCACTCTCTGTCTTCTCTATCTTTTTTAGTCACTCTCTGTCTTCTCTATCTTTTCTAGTCACTCTCTGTCTTCTCTCTCTTTTCTAGTCACTCTCTGTCTTCTCTATCTTTTCTAGTCACTCTCTGTCTTCTCTCTCTTTTCTAGTCACTCTCTGTCTTCTCTCTCTTTTCTAGTCACTCTCTGTCTTCTCTCTCTTTTCTAGTCACTCTCTGTCTTCTCTATCTTTTCTAGTCACTCTCTGTCTTCTCTCTCCACTGTGACTCTCATATCTTCTTCTTCACTCTCGCTCGTTTCTCTCCTCTCTCTTTCTTCTCCTTCCCTATCTCTCTATATATTTTTCTCCCTCTCTCTTTCTCTCTCTCTCTCTCATCATGCTTCCTCTTTTCTATGTCTCTCTTCTTTTTCATTCCTCTTTTCCTTGCCCTATTATTAAGAGATTTGGTACAATGGGAATCTAAAACATAAATTGTCATCTAAATAAAGGAAAAAGAGGGAAATGTCTTGTATACAACCAGGGATACAGCACAGGAACATATTTAATAGATAATAAAAATGAAACATTGGAGAAGCCTCATATTTGATTTTTTTCTCGCTTCACTAACTCTAGAGTTGCCTCTAAAGCATACTGAGGTAGGCGAAGAAGTGTGTATGTGTCTTGAGCAATAAACAGCAGCAGTGTTTCCAACAATGTTTGTTATAAAGGCCTCTAGTTATCAATGTCTGTTGGACCTGATCCGACAGTGCGGATCAGGTCCGACAGACATCGCTGAATACGGCGAGCAATACGCTCGCCGTATTCAGCATTGCACCAGAAGCTCACAATAGCTGCTGGTGCAACGCCGCCCCCTGCAGACTCGTGGCCAATCGGCCGCCAGCAGGGGGGTGTCAACCCTATCGTACTCGTACTCGCCAGAAACACGGGGCATCAAGCTCCATTCGGAGCTTGATACATATGCCCCATAGTGTTCAGGAGTCAGGACACATGCACACTCCTAAGCAAATTCCAAATGACCCCCCCCCCCACACACACACACACACACTCAAAAAAAAAAAAAATAATTTAACTGAAATTTAATTTTAATATTCATACTGTTTTTACCCTGGTGTCTCTGAAAAAAATGCTGACGCTGAAGAAATGTATTTATTCCATTTAATATTATTAAACAAATGTGGCCTTTTTTTGTAACGTATAAAAAGAATCAAGTTAAATTACCAGAGGAGGCAGCTTATCTCCGCTATTGAAATTTGGAGAAGCGCCATGAAAAAAAATACAGTAAGACCACGCTTCACTGCTATAAACAGGAGTTGTATAAGATTAATTTTTTTCCCTCTTCATTCTCAGATCAGTAACAGATCAGCAGATGGTCCAAGGAGTTTATAAATATGTAAAAATTGTAAGTGGCTTGTGTTGAAATGCATCCAAAAAAAGTCTGTATCAAATTGTAAACTGAGTCTATCAGAGGCTGCCCTTTCTACATATTATTCTGGAATATAACTTTTTTTTTTCTTCCAGTCTAACACTTTTCAATCCATATTCAAAACAGATACCAAAAAGCCAACTCACGTGAGGGAAAGCTAGTGTTTTCAAAATATTTCAGTAAAACTCATTTACATATAAGTAGCTTAGCAATGATTCTAATTAAGGCAATCAGCATAATTATGTGTTACCGTAGAAACCTGGCGTATGTGAGTCCATGTAGACTAGATCTCAAAGACAATGAAATGCCAAACTTGGCTTCAATTTGGAAGTATTTTTCGAGTATAAACCTATTTATAATACTTAAAAAAAGAAAATTGGTCATATATATAATAAATTATGAGATGGTGCAGTAAATAAAAACACTATTAGAGTTTAATGGGGGTTTGATATGGTAAAGATAGTTTAACCCATTGGCTTCCAGAGAAGACTGTAATGCCTTGTGACTGTCTAATACACAGTAATATGAGCAACGTGAATTGTTTTATGATCTCATTTCATATTCAGAGACATCACAATATTTGTATTTGTTGTTTTATTTTAAATAAACTGCATTTTTTATATGAGTTTCATTATTTTGCTTCAGTTGGTTTGCACACTTTTAATTGGATAATCTGTTTAGCGCAACAAAGACTGGTAATCTTAAAGAGCCAGTACAATGTTAGCGTTACATTCTGTAATCCATTAAAGCATGTCATTTAACACTAGCAACGTTGTAATGTTTGGTGTTTAACCCCTGCAAAGGAATTAAACACATGCTTAAAGTTCCGCTCAGTTCTGATCAGAAACTGACGCTGATCCAATCAGCTGCGCTAGTCTCGCAACTCAGCTGTGTAACTAGTTATGCTGATTGTATGAGCAGCAGTTTTCCCTTGGGACTAGCAGTGCTCTGCAGGACTTTAACTATGCAATTAACCCCTAAGTAGCATTGCTAAAGTTAAAATGACATGCTCTATCAGAGAAAAACAATAGCATTAATGTAGTTAGGGCTAATACAAATAGATTTGTTTTTTATGGGGGTTTTTTCTATTTATATTTTTTAAAGACAAATAAAGGAGGCAAATAGAGCTATGGGGGCCTATTTATGAAAGGCCTGTCGGACATGATCCGACATTGCGGAACATTTGTCTGACAGACCTCGCTAAATGCGGACAGCAATACGCTCTCCGTATTCAGCATTGCACCAGCAGCTCTTGTGAACTGCTGGTGCAACGCCGCCCCCTGCAGATTCTCGGCCAATCGGCCGCTAGCAGGGGGGTGTCAATCAACCTGATCATATTCGATCGGGTTGAATTTCGGCGATGTCTGTCCGCCTCCTCAGAGCAGGCGGACAGGTTATGGAGCAGCGGTCTTTAGACCGCTGCTTCATAACTGGTGTTTAACCCATTGGCCTGAAGGCTCGCCAGAAACACGGGGCTTCAAGCTTCATACGGAGCTTGATAGCTATGCCCCATGATCTTATGTACATATTATGTTGTATATGTCACTTTAACATCGCTGGTAGTTATTTGCTGGAGTGTGTCATTTTTGCAATTATGATCCTAGATAATATCATAGGTTCATTCCAAGAAAAATAAAGGGTAATAGCTTAGCATGATGTGGTATTGACTGATTATTTCATTTATTTTGTTACTTAACCCCTTAAGGACCAGCAATGTTATGGTTGCTAAGGGGTTAAAAACAATTTAAAGGGGCATTTTACTGCAAAAATGTTATGTTCTAATTTGTTAGACCATGCAATCTTTCATTAGTTACCCTAGTTAACTATGTGTTAAAGGGCGATAAGTCAAAAGTAAGCCCTTCGTTATTTAAAATAGAGTATGTCATTTTAAACAAATTTACTTATATTATATAATTTGCTTTATTCCCTTGGTGCTCTTTGTTGAAAAGGATACCTAGGTATGCTCAGGAGCAGCAATACGCTACTGGGAACTAGCTGCTGATTGTTGGCTGCATATATATCCCTCTTGTAATTGGCTCCCAGTGCATTTTTTTTAAAATTGTATTAGCTACCTGTATCATGAAAGAAAAAAATTGGGTTTCCTGTCCCTTTAAACCCTGTAAAGTGGATAAATACATAGGTGAAGTCCCTCTGTGGAGAAGCAAGCATTCTAACCCCCGAGCAGAAACCACCAGTCATTGTGTGGTGATACTGAAACTGTCTGATCTCACCAATAGTTCCCTGCAGCTTAGGCCTGACATTGCATATAAATGCACCTGTAGGTGTTAACCATAAAGTTATCTGGGCTCAGCAATAAAAAAAGTTACATTCGCTAATGAATAAGAGAACATCATTTGTTCCTTGTTTAAATTGACTTGAAGTATAGAATTAATGAAATAATAAATTGGTAACACATCAATCTCAGCTCTTCTTGGACGGAGTCTACCACATTATTTCTCTGGGGTATAGGCGTAAACTTTTTTCTTCTTAAAAAGTAAATGACTTCTTAGATACTGAAATATACTGCCACATATTTTATAATACCAATATGAAGCTAAAATGGGATTAAACAATTGGTTCCAAGAGAGGGTTGTAAAGCATTGAATGTGAAATGCGTTGTAGGACTCTATAGCAGATGAGTGACTAAAACAGTCAAATACCGTTTTATTTGTCACGGAAAATCCTTTGTAAAGGGGACTAATTATATTTTAGAAAGTATCAAATAAAAACTCAGGCTTTTAAACTAATACAATCTTTCATTTCACCATGTGTAATGTCTATTAATTCTTCTTTAGCTGATGATAAACATGTAGTAGAACTGCAGAGATGGCGCATAAAATAAATCCATTTACTAGAGAATAAGAGCAATTGTTTCTGGACATTTCAAGG
Organism: Bombina bombina; assembly: GCF_027579735.1. Lineage (NCBI taxonomy): Eukaryota > Metazoa > Chordata > Amphibia > Anura > Bombinatoridae > Bombina > Bombina bombina. The sequence goes on from NC_069505.1 coordinate 249,785,315, forward strand.
CTGAATGCTTACAAATTTATTTTAGAAAAAGTGTGTCACAATGTGCAGTGAATGTGATAACTAATGTGGAGTCATTTATTTAAAGAATGATATGTTGTGTAAATTTAATGTCTCACTGTAGATGTTCTATTACCAAAAAAAAGTAGAACAGAAGTCAAAACTAAACTTTCACGATACGTGTATAGTACATACTTCTAAAACATTCCAATCAGGGCCAGACTGGGAAATCAGACCGGCCCTGGACATTTTTGAAGACCGACATCAGCCTCCCCAGCCTTATCGGCCCAGCCTCTACACCCTTATTCTGCCGGCCAACGTAGTTGTTCTAAGGGGTCACTTATCTGCCACCACATCCTCGGCAGTCACAGAGCAACCTTGAATAAATGTGCCACGCATGCGCACAAGGCTCGTTTCATGAACTCTCTGCCCAAAGGATGTGGCATTGTAGCGCTGGCGGCCCACCAGGAAAACTCACGGTATCCCAGCAGACCAATCCGGCACTGATTCCAATTTACTTCTATTATCAAATGTATCAATTTTCTACATTTATAGAACAACTATGACAACGCCCAAGAACATGCATGACCCCACCCATAGGCCTGTGTGACATAGCTTCTTGACGATCTCTCCACAATAGAAGTGAAGCGCAAAGCCATATTGAGCATTAACATAGCTGGAGCACAATCTACAGCAGTGTATTGTTTGTGCCGTCATTGCAAGTCCATGATTAATATACATATTGCGCAAGGAGTGATAAAATACTCGCTACAATATTCATGTTGTATAAAAAAGGTGCCTTCTTTCCCTAAGATAACACATTTCTATGGGGGCCACATTAATATTCATGCTGTATAATGCACAAGCGCTAAGCTGATAAATAACTAAGATTCAATTCAACCAGTGAAGGTTTTGCTTAAAGGCACAGTCTTATTACCCATTCCCCAGTTATGCAAAACCAACACAGTTATATTAATACACTTTTTACCTCTGTGATTACCTTGTATCTAAGCCTCTGCAGACTGCCCCCTTATCTCAGTTATATTAATATACTTTTTACCTCTGTGATTACCTTGTATCTAAGCCTCTGCAGACTGCTCCTTATCTCAGTTATATTGATATACTTTTTACCTCTGTGATTACCCTGTATCTAAGCCTCTGCAGACTGCTCCTTATCTCAGTTATATTAATACACTTTTTACCTCTGTTATTACCTTGTATCTAAGCCTCTGCAGACTGCCCCCTTTCTCAGTGCTTTTTACAAACTTACATTTTAGCCAATCAGTGCTGACTCAAATAACTCCATGGGAGTGAGCACAATGTTATCTATATGACTCACATGAACTAGTGCTGTCTAGCTGTGAAAAACTGTCAAAATGCATTCAGATAAGAGGCGGCCTTCAAGGGCTTAGAAATTAGCATATGAGCCTCCTAGGTTTAGCTTTCAACTAATACCAAAAAACAAAGCAAATTTGATGATAATAGTAAATTGGAAAGTTGTTTAAAATTACATGCCCTATCTGAATCATGAAAGTTTAATTTTGACTAGACTGACCCTTTAACATTGTACTTGACTGTAAAGTAGCAGCACAGTTTTGCAAGAATACTCCTAAAACAAGGAACATTAGTAGTTCTTGAAGAATGGATGTAGGCAACCCTACCTTAGATTTTTATCTTCTATTGTTAGTTCATTTTCTTTGTTTGTTTATTTATTTTGAAATAATCAAATGCATATTTACAGTTTTGTTCCACTAACTATTGCCTAAAAGAGTAAATTAATGACCACATTTTGGTAAATACTAAAGTGATAGTAAATGTAAATGCATCACAAATCTGTTAAAAAAATCTTTACAAACAATAGAGGTGAATGATTTTTTTAAGCAACTATTTAAAAAAAGAGAGAATTATGCATATTCTTCATTAAGCTGCATGTTCCCCTGCCAGAATGCTTTAGTAGTGAAGGTCAGTAGGAATAGCCAAATGTGTTGAAAGTGCAACCTGCTTGGTAGAACGTATAGTCCTGTGGGCAATCATTTTGAACAATTGAATGCTGATAAAAACAAAAATCCATTAAAAATTTGGTAAACAAAAGTTATTTACGGTTTTTGAATGTGACTATCATTTTCAAATGTTCATAATTAGATCAAATATTCACAATCGAAATTTTAAATGTAACATTCAAATGAAAAAATACTATTCAGAAGTTCTATAGTTTGTGGTAGGGAATGTAGTAAATTATACATAATAGCTACAAACAGGGGTGGAACTACATGGGGTGCAGAGTTCGCAACTGCGACCAGGCCTCCGAGGGTGGGGGCCCAGCTTAAATTTTTTTTTTTTTTTTTTTAAAACGTTGACCTGCCACTGCATGCACTGATATCATGTGAGTGTGACGTGATGCTTCAATAGTGTCTCTGTCTCTGACTACAGGGGTTAGTGTTTCTGTTTTTACCCATTGGTGTTTATGTGTATATGACTGTGTGTGTATTTATGCATGTATGTATTTATGAAAAATTGGGATTGAGTTCCCTAGAGAGAAATGCTTATATAGCACTCTTTGCCCAGACTGCTTGTAAAGGCAGGATGATGTTATATTAAAATATAACTTTTATTACACTTTTTAAAAGATGAGTGAACATTAACATTTAAAATCACTCTATCATGTGTTGCTATATTGAATGAACTGTGAGACCTGTTAATTATTAATCTGGCCTTTATAGCGTGAGATAGTTATCGGTGCTCACTAGTTTCCATCCACCAGTTTGAATTTTATGAAGTGGTGAATATCCAATAAGTTATATGTCTTATTGATATTTGTCTACCATAGTGTGGTAAAATTGTACAGGTATACCTCACTTTACGGCGCTTCGCTAATACAGCGCTTTGTGGAGGTGAAGTTCAACCTCCAGCGATTTTGAAACAGTGCTGTAATCATCGTAAGGTTGCAAGAAAAGCGACTGGCACCATTTTGTTATTGGCAGTTCACTCTGTTTACAGCATTACAGCGCAATCTGGTCTCAGTGATGTAGTCTGGCAAATGTTACTACAGTAATTGTCACTATTTTACAGGTACAGAATTTATTGAATACTAGTTGAATACTGTGCTGTGTTAAACTAAACGTAGCACTATTGCACCCCAATATATGTTAGTTCAAACATGTTTTTAAACACACTGGCAAGTAAAAAGAAAGCTAAAACTGCCTTGTTTCACTTTAAGGCAGTTTTCACTTTACAGCGGGGTTCCAGTCCCTAACCCGCTGTATGAGCGGGGTATACCTGTATTCAATTGCCAATGCCAGATAGTGTAGTAAGAGAGAAATTAGATTAATTCACAATAATTTATCCTTAAATTTGGAGGAATTTTATGATATATATAAAAATTCCCAACAATAGTAATGTATTGGTTTTAAAAGGAAAAAGTGATCATCAGCATATGCTCATTGTGCTATATAATGTAATACACAGCATAATATATTATTGTTAATTAAACAGTATATTGTTGGAATATATTCAATGTGATATAGATACCGCAGTGTTACTGCAGCTATCAATCCCTCAATGCCATTACCACATAAGTGGCTTAGTTCTTGTATGGTATTTGTGTCCTGTATGATGGCACTTATAATGTGAATACCGCAGTGTTACTGCAGTTGTAATTCCCACTATGCAATATACAAATAAATTGCGTAGTTCTTGTTTGGTATTTGCCTGATTAGGCTACCTACTATTTTGTAATGGCACTTATTGTAAACTAATCATCAGTCTGGTGGTTGTACCAGTGCAGTAGTCCTTGCCATTTGTGATGACATATCAGTGTCAGTATGGTTATCTTATACTAAGCATTGGGTTTCTGTTTTTGCAGTATTATATATTCTGACTGTGTGTTGCTAAATTATTACCCAGTAAGTGGTATCTATTACGTTGGTTTGTACAGAACTTCAATAGTTTAATCCACACTACAAAGTCTGAATATGCTGTGTGTCTTGCCTGCGTACCTATTTTATGTACTGATGCTGCACTTATTTTGCCATCATTATCTAGTATAAATACCTTACACATATTTTACTTATTCTGTGTTATATGGTACATTCATGCACAAGTTACTGATACTTATAATTTCCAAAGGTACATGTTTATCATACTCTGCCTTTATGTTTAATATATAATGTGTAATTTTCAAGGGTGCTTATTTGTGACACTCAGCCTTTGTGTTTAACATATAATATAATGTTGGCATTGGTATTTTTATGTGCTATGCATTCAATAATTTGGTTAGTGTTACTATATTTGACCTCGTATCTTTGATATATTTGTGTTAGTATCAACTGGGAATAAATGCTATTGCAACATTATGTTAGCAATGTTACCATTTTATTAAATGCTTGTACATACTTTAGTTATACGTTTTGGCACTCAATGTTTCCCAATGTATTAGGTATATCTTTATTAGTATTTAGCACTTATGCTGAAACTACAGACTTGTTAAGTGTGTTCCCACTATTAACAAATGTGCGGTACTCAGTTGCTTACTTGTTATCTAAAATTGGTTTTCAAAAGTCAAACTTCACCCAGCATTTGTCTTATTTGGAAGAGCCAATTGAGCCTTGTTGCAGTAGACAAGTTTAGTCACAGGTATTGTGTTAACTAATTCTCATTTGTTTTGTAGTTCTTATCTTATCATCTATGCTACAGGGGCAGATATGTAGCAGTGTTAGGCTTGTGAGCCCTCCCATGTGCTTCAACAGTTCACAGAATTGAAGACCTCTTCATTTTTCAAATTGTCATTATAGGAAAAGGGGGCAAATACAATTTAAAAGTATAAAGTGTTTTTTGTTTGTTTTTTGCTGTAGCTAATTTAACTTTTTTTAATCCAATCCCCAAGTGTTTAATATCCCTTTACATGGTGGTATTAATGAACAAGCTCAGCTGTAAGACAATGTGTTAATTAGCATTTATAGAATTAATCAGGAAGCCCCAATGGAATGAGAAGCCCCCAATGTGCCAGGTTATCAATATCTGCAAACAATCATTAGCGAGTCATTTTCAGCTCCGTTTAGCATCTATGTACTGCTCAGTAGAGATCTCTGACCTGCTAACTGGGTAATTTATTAGAGGCTGCAGGGAAGATGTAGACTAATTCTACATTCATTTGTCTAGTAGTATAGCAGGGGTTAAGGGGGCACTGAAATGGTGCATTAAGTTAAAAGAAAATTTCTATAATCCATACTGATTCTTCACTGTATCAATAATTGCTCTTTCTTTTTTTTAACATATCCCTGTGGTTAGGAAGGCTTTGGATGCTCTTAATATTACAGTAAAATAATGTGATTTAAAAAGCCTTGATCCCTGTTATAGCAAAAAAAGTCTGATGACAAAACAGCTAATAAGAAGCCATATCACCATTAGTTTGTATTGGAACATGGTAATTGCTATAGGGGGAAAGAACTTAAAGGAACAGTCAAGTCAAAATTAAACTTTGATGATTCAGATGTGGCATGTAATTTTAAACAACTTTCCAATTTACTTTTATCATCAAATTTGCTTTGTTCTCTTGGTATTTGTTGAAAGCTAAACCAAGGTAGGCTCATATGCTAATGTCTAAGCCCTTGAAAGCTGCCTCTTATCTCAGTGCATTTTGACAGGTTTTCACAGCTAGACTGTGTTAGCTCATGTATGCCATTTACATTGTACTAACTCGTGTGGAGTTATTTAGGAGTTAAATACAAGTCTGTCAAGAGAACTGAGATAAGGGGGTGTCTGCAGAGGCTTAGATACAAGGTAATCACAGAGGTAAAAGTATATTAATATAACTGGTTATGCAAAACTGGGGAATGAGTATTAAAGGGATTATCTATCTTTTAAAACAATAAACATTTTCAAGTAGACTGTCCCTTTGAGCAATATGGCACATGTGCATAGAGAGTGTTCTTTGTAAACCTTTACCAACAATCATTCTGTTTAACAATTTCTGCAATATGGGTTCTATAATAATGCAGCACTTCATTGCTAAATGGTTTCTGTGATACTGTGTGATCTCCACCCTTCCCCATTATCAGTTTATCTAGGGAGGAGCTTAGTCTCGCCACAAAACCCTGATTAGCTTTAAGGGACATAAGAACATTCAGGTTGTTATTATTGCACTACTGTGAAACCACAGTTTTGATCACAATTCTTCATAACAATTTATCTTATGATTTTCAGCGGAAAATCCCCAATAAAGTTCAGTGGGAGCTTTGTGGATACATCATTTGATAAATATTTCTAGAGAGTTGGGATGGACCCTTTTGTGTTGAAAACCTGCAAATGAATTAAACACATAATTAAAGGGACATGAAACCCCCAAAAATATTTCATGGTTCAGATATTGCATGCAATTTTTAAAGGGATACTCAAGTCAAAATTAAACTTTCATGATTCAGATTCCAATTTACTTCCATTAATACAATGTGCACAGTCTTTTTATATTTACACATTTTGAGTCACCAGCTACTACTAAGCATGTGCAAGAATACACAGACTATACGTATATATATTTGTGATTGGTTTATGGCTGTCACATGGTACGTGTATGCATTTGTGATTGGCTGATAGCTGTCAGATGATACAGGGAGAGTGGAAATAGACATAACTGAAATTTGTTAAAAAAAATCTTACTCATTTGAAGTTTAGACTAAGTGCTATTGCATTGTCTTTTTATCATGTATTTGTTGTTTGTGAAAATGTACTGTATTTACTGGTCCTTTAACAACTTTCCAACTTACTTTGATTATCTAATTTGCTTTGTTCTTTTGGTATCCTTTGTTGAAAGTATACCTAAGCATGGTCAGGAGATAGTTGCTGATTGATGGCTGCAGATATATGTCTCTTGTGATTGGCTTACAGATGTGTTCCGCTAGCTTCCAGTAGTGCATTGCTGCTTCTTCAGTAAAAGATACAAAAAGAATGAAGCAGAATCGATAACAGAAGTAAATTAGAGAGTTGTTTACAATTGTTTGATCTTTCTGAAACATGAAAGAAAAATTTTGGGTTTCATTTCCCTTTAAAGTCAGATCTAGATCAGACATGCACTACTGGGAGCTAGCTGAACTCACATAGCTATAATGGAAGTGAATGTAAAAGAGTCTTTAAGTGACACACCCTTTCTGAATTGTGCAAGTAGAATTTTGCTTTTCTATCACTTTAAATGAATTCCCCATTCAAGCTAATGAGCCTGTAACTTCCCCTGTTATGTTCGTAGCCTTAAGTTTACTCATTTTTATAGGAAATCTTCACAAAATGATCTCTCAAATAATAGATCATATTGCTGTAATATGGCTCATGCATCAATCTCCCATATAGAGAGAATTATAACAGCAGAACAGAATGCTGCTGGAATATATTAATGCTATCGAGTGCTCTTTGTGTGTGTCAGCTCATCTATAGAGAACACCCTGGCCAAGCTCCCCCCGTATGGCACTGCAACCACCAGCTACGGACAAAATAACATGCTTGTTAAAGATCAGATGTCTCCTTGTGACAAGCATTACCACTTATGCTTAGAACCTGAAACTGTAATTACAGACACAAATAAATGTCCTGACCCCAAACAAAAACCCCAAACTGAACTCTCCATAAAAGGCTATATACCTTGTCATATAACATATCCCTTTTAACCCCTATAACTATAACTTCTTTAAATATTTATATTAATCGTTTTATTAGATATTGCATATATAAGCATAACACTTTTTAATGTATTTATGTTGTGTTAAATGCAACTTAATTTTTGCCCTAGCCCTTTATGCAAGGTCTTCAGTCACACTAACAAGACAAGAGCCAATTTACTTTGCACTCCTGCGGTGGCATTTACTTTCATGTTGTTCTTTGTTGAACAGATATCTAGATAGGTAGCGTGCACATTTCTGCAGCCCTACATGACAGGAAATTGTGCTGCCATCTAGTGCTCTTGTTAATGTATAACATTGTTGTAAAACTGCTGCCATCTAGTGCTACAGACACAGGAACACTCCTAAGATTACATCCCTGCTTTTTATATATATATATATATATATATATATATATATATATATATATATATATATATATATATATATATATAGACAACGGTAACAAACTTGATCCCAGGCGAGGTATTTAAAAGCACAAAAAGTCTTTATTAGATTCCACTTGTGGTAAAAGCATAAGGAGGTACTAAAACACATAAAAAGAATATTCACGCGAAAGCATAGGCTAACATGTTTCGGCCTGATGCCGTAGTCGTAGCTGGAGTAATGCAAGCGTGTGAAGCATTTAAAGGGACATCTGTTCAATGATAGGTCAAAATAGAGACCAATCATGAACCTTCATTTTAAGTGTGTGAATACAGACATTTAACCCGTTAGTTACCAAAAAGAGTATTAGAGAGAGCACAAACACAAGTAGATAGACTTGATAGACAGACATTGTTACAACAGTCCAAAAACAAAAAATGTGTTTCCACTCAAAGTGACCAGGTTACTTTTGTAACTGAGTACAGCGAAGAATATAGGAGTATATGCAAAATAGTGAAAAAACATTTTGCACTTCTAGTGGCTGATAACAAATTGACTAAATGTGTGGAACAAGGTTTACGCTGTTCCTACAGAAAGAGTAAGACCATAGGGAACTACTTGTCTCCCTCTGAACTTCCTAGTCCAGCTGATCCCCCGAGTGGGTCTTGGCTTAGACATAGGGGGATGTACAGGTGTGGCAGGTCTAGATGTAGACCATGTGAATTTGCTACCCTCTCAAACAAATTTCAGTCAACAGTGACTGGTGAGGAGTTCAGCATTGATTCCTGCCTTAACTGTACATCCTCCTATGTCATTTATGTCCTGACTTGTATCCAATGTAACCTTCAATATGTGGGTCTCACCACGACAGACGTCAATACGAGGATAAGAAATCATCTTTCCTCTATTAAAACTGGTGAAGCAACCACACCCTTGGTGAAACATTTCAAAAACATACATAATAAAAATAACAACACACTAAGATGGCAAGCCATTGAATGGGTTAAACATCCCCCTAGAGGTGGTAATAGAGATGAGGCTTTGGGGAAACGCGAAATGTTTTGGATCTTTAGATTGCAAACACGCGTACCCAAGGGCCTCAACTCAGAATATGATTTAATCAATTATTGGAAATAGATCAGGTTTATCATTTCTGTGTCCACCCTTGGGCTGATTGTATATTCAGTCAACACTCAGTATTAAATACAATTCCAAATTCCTAAATACAAACACTAAAATGTGTTTTACTCATTTTTCATTAGTGTACATACGTACAGCCATATATGATTATCATTATTGTGTTGCAATCTACACTAACGTCCTTCCATTCTAGTATATTTTCATTTCCACTGTATATTGATACCAATCATAATAAGAGAGTTGTTTTGGTTTTGTTTTTGTTTTGCTTTGTATTCATTGACATTTCATTTACATATTGGTTCACCCCTATTTATTTAACTGTGAAAATCGGTTTAACAGTGTGTAGGAACACTGTGCTGCATATAGAGATTGAGGGTGGTTATCAACATAAGCATTGGACATTTTAATAAAGGAAAAGTTTTATTTTTAGCTCTATACGGAATTGAGCCTTTTCAATTTATTTATTATTATTATTTCCATGCTTATGATATTCCATTCCATATGCAGTATTTGTTCAATTGTGTTTATCTTATCATGTTGTATAGACTCGTAATTGTGTCAGTTTGACCATATATATATGTA